>NC_057795.1:354447131-354471006 GCF_018294505.1 Triticum aestivum
TGTCGACGCGGAGGTCGTCTTTGATTTTGGGTCCCTCAGCCCAAGGAGGAAGAGGAAGGCAGCGGAAGAGGAGGTGGAGGATGAGTAAGTATCTTGCTCTTTTTTTGTCATCTTCATCCCCTCAGACCGTGCCGCCTATCTTGATTTGTTTTCATCTTTGCAGGGATGTGGAGACACTGGCCCAGAGGGTGAAGAGGGCCAGGGCCTCGGCGGGTGGCCAGACCCCGGCAGGTACTTCTAGTACACTGCTGGTGGTGGTGAGCAGCCCGGACAGCAGCCCCCGACGCAGCCGCAGCATAAGTGTGCCACTCGCCCCTCATCAACGTGTGTTGGGGAGTACGATCCCTCGGCGCTCACCTTGCCCTGACTGCAGGAGGAGGACAGCGATAGGAGGAGCCACTGAGGGCCACGCCCAACGCGCCGCCCCTATCGACCAGGCCGCCCCGAGGGGCGTCCTCGGCAAGGGCGCCGAGCACCGTGCCTATGCACATGGAAGAGGAGGAGACAAACTTGGGCGCTGGTGGCTCCACCTCGGCGCCAATGTTGGTGGGGAAAGGGCTACCTCCTCCCAGCCTGACGCGGGTATGTCGCTTGCCTCCTGTCCCTGCTTTTTCTTCTTCTTTTTGAATCTTGGTCTTGGCTTCGCTTTATCCCCTTCTCGGTATCTAGACCCTTCCTTGGTGGACCCGGAAGACATAGACACCATCATCGAGGAGGTCGCCAAGGACACCGCGGCGGAGGCCGACAAGATCGCCGCTGAGGAGGCTGCCAAAGGCGCTGCTGAGGACGCCGCCAAGGGGTCTGCCGGGGAGTCCGGCAAGGCTGCTCTCGAGGAGGCCGGCAAGGGGCCCACCGGGGAAGCTGGCAAGGCCGCTGCCAAGGAGGAGGTGGTTGACGACCAACCTTCCTCCTCTGCTGCCTCTGGCTCTGGCAGGTATCTGAAGGTGAGCGACGACCTGGTCGTCCACCTCCCAGGGACGGCGAGCACCAGGGCGCCCACCAAGGGAGAGGTGTTCGATGAGGAGGTGCTTGCCGCCGCCGGGCTTGAAGTTGTTGACGAGCCAAGCGCCGATGGTGGCGGTTCCCAGGAAGAGCGTCTCCTCCAGGCCATGAGCGCCAACTTCCAGAAGCTCTAGGCACTTCACTGCGCCCACCTGGACAAGGCCAAGTCCAGGATGGCAGCAGTGGACAAGGCGGAGGCGGACCTCGAGGGGAGCGTCACCGAGACGCAGGCTTGGTTTTGCCAAGCCTGTGAGGAACTGAAGGCCGCCCAGGATGAGCTGGTCGAGCGCAAGCTGGAGCTCGTCATGAAGCAAGCCGACATCGAGAAGGCCCAGGAGACGGCGAAGGACCAGGCCACCAAGGACGAGGCCGCGCGGTACCAGCACCAGGCCGTGCTGAACTCCTAGGAGGAGGACCTTGCCGCTCTCGACGCGAAGCTCGCTGCGACACTCGGCGGCAAGGACGAGGAGGTCGAGAAGCTTGTCCTGCAGTGGACCCAGGAGCTGGAGCAGAGGCACGAGGTGGCGCTCAATGCCCGGGCTCAGGTCCATGTCGGCAAGGTGAAGGAGCTGGAGGTGGAGCGGGACGGGCTAAAGAAGCAGGCCCTGGAGCTGGCGCGGGAGAGGGACACGGCTAAGTGTGCCTTGGCCGATGCGCAGGCCTCAGCCATCGGCAAGGCCGAGCTACTCTCCACGGCCAATGAGTCCATCAAGTATCTCAAGCTGAAGCTAGAGGGCCTCGAGGGGACGCTCTCAGAGGCCAAGGCCCGGGAGGAGACCCTAGCCAAGGATCTGGAGGCCGAGAAGCAGCTGTGGAAGAACGACCTCGCCAATCACAATGATTTCGTGAAGGGCGAGAACATCTGGATCGGCCGGCCGATGTCGCCGGTAGGATCACCACAAAACTGGCTACCATGGGGATGCAAATGTGAGGTACGCCCCGGAGCCGAACATGAGTCCCAACGCCAAGCTGACCCTATTCTTTGAGGGTGTTCTCGGGGCCCTGGAGCAGTTTCGCTCCAACAGGGCGGCCTCTCTGGCTGATGAGGCCCGGAAGCTTTGTCGGCATGCCATGACCAAGGTCCTCACCAAGGTGGCATACTGGAACCCCGACCTCGACTTTGACGCCGCGCTGAAGAGCTTGTCGAAGGATGTGGACCTTGCGACGCTCGAGGAGCGTATCAAGCCCATCATCAGCCGCGTCGACGGAATCCAGAGGGTGGAGGGCCAGCGTCGGGATTAGGCACCCCGTTTCTCATCGCCGCTGTAGGTCCATGACCAAGACATTTTTTATCTTTAATTAGAACCACAGCAACAATTGATGTAATATAACTCTGAACTACTTTTGAGACGATGCATGTTATTTTCCAGTTTGATCTTCCTTGGTATGTCCACCCTACGTTAATCGGGTAGGCTTGCCGGCGAGTAAATCCAGGCCACAGCGCCTTGAGGACAGATCCCCAATAGCCTGCCGGGTATGCTTGTTGCCAGGCGAATCACCTTACTGCTCTCAAGGCGGCCGCACGAACTGTCAAGTGGACTCGAGACAGAACGAGAGCGTTGCCAATTGCAGAAGGCTACCCTACCGTTCTCGACGCAGCCGCTTGAACTATTGAGCGGACTCAAAATAGAGCAAGGGTGTTGCCAATAGTGGAAGGGCCCCTTTGCATGCAGGTTTTCCATACATAGGGCAGGATCTTCGAGGACGATAACCCAATATATAGAAAGGAATTTGCTCAAAGTTTCACATGACTTAGCTTTTCGGTCGTTGTACGAGCATTTTCGGCATCCGCAGATGACGCTGCCCGTTTGGTCGTCTTCTTCCTTGGGGTGACGACCATGACGAAGCCGCTGCTCCAATCAGACCAGATTTCCACAACTGCGCCACCCCTACCTGGCGCGCCAAAGATGTCGGGGGAAATCGACACCTATGGAACCACTGGGATCCCTTCTATGGTTGGCGGGCACGAGGTTGTGCAAAGCGCGGGTCTGGTAGGACGCACACAGATCGTTTACCCAGATTCAGGCTGCGAAGATGCGTAATACCCTAGTCCTGCTTTGGTGTATGTATTTGAGTGTTCTTGAGTTCTTGAGCTAGCTACGGTGCGTGCGTAGCCCAAAAGATATGAATCCTTCTCGTGGACGCCTTGGGTCTTCTTTTATAGGAAAAAGAGGTTGCCACAGTGGCACACAGGAGGTGGAAAGGTGCACACTGGATGAGTCTATCCTCTGGCACCGTCGAACAAACGCATTTAATGCGCTGCCGACGTGCCCCTCTTGCTTTATCGGGGACAACAAGGAAGCTCGTCCCAGCTGTCGCTGCCTCACCTGGCTCCGACACGTGTCCGAGCTGACGAGGCATCATAGTGCCACGTTGGCTGGCTGCTGGGCTGGCGCGGTGCTGGAGTCTTCACGAAGATTTGCATGCCACCACATAGGTGCTTGCTGAGTCGGCGTGGAGGCCACATGTCACCATGCAGGTGCCTGCTCAGCTAGTTGAGCTAGCAGCAGCATAGGAATGGTGGTGGAGCCTTAGCAGGCATGGGCCTGGCTGCGGCCCCACTGATGTCCTCGGCAAGGGTCTTGCCGGGGACCCCGGCAAGGTTCTTGCCGTGGCACCGCGGTCGTCCCCGGCAAGGATCTTGCCGGGGGTCTCGTGGATTTCCTCGGCAAGGACCTTGCCGAGGATCGTCGTCTTCTGGTCCTCATCTGATCCTGTGTATTTATGATCTTCACAAAGATCTGCATGTCACCATAGAGGCGCCTCCTGAGACTTGGTCCCAATGTGGTTGATGGTGTTGGAAACCTTGGGCTCAAGGGTGGCGTGCTCTGCTGGCGTCAGGCAAGTTGCCCCGGCAAGGCTCTTGCCGGGGCTGCGTGGGCCGCCCCGGCAAGGGTCTTGCCGGGGGAGTTCCCCTTGCCCTCTTGCCCTTTGTGTCTCTGGTCTTGGCGTTGCCTTGGTTGTCTTGTGCTTTGGCTTCCCTTCTCTGCCCTGCTAAGTGTGGCCGCGAGCGCGGCTCTGACCGTCCGTGCACAAGTAAAGGGGTCAAAAGGAGAGCCCCTACTTTTGTACACCGACAAATATCGGCAGAAACAACAACCATTTTTGTCTCACTGTAGGCTTTATGTTTCCTCTTGAGCTCCTCTGCGTCTAATATATGATACATTATAGTTATACTTTAGGATATAATGTACTATCTGGATAATACATAAGCATGCAGTACAAGGGTATTTTACCTTGGGTCATGGCCAGGGGTGTATGTGCTAGATTTTGCTCATCACTAAGTTGTGTCGTTGAAGCATGTTTCCTTTCACGGGCTTTGTCTTTTAAGAATATCATCTCTATTGCGTGCATAATACTCTTTGTTCCTTTGCCTCTTTAATTCTTTAGGGTCTATCTTAATAAGTACTGCAAGTTATAACACAAGGAACAGCAAAAAAAGTCACAGAAACTAGGATCTGGTTGATGTTAGTCACCCAATGATTGGTTGTAGCTTATATCCTGATGAAATGGGGTACTTGGGTCTGTATAAATACATAGCTTAAGTTAGCACACAAGCAAGAACAGAAACAGTAGAGCAAAGTAGGAAGTGATTGCTGATAGTTACCCAATGTGTGGTTGTTGCTTATATCTTGAAATCGGGTGCGCGGCCCCGCACGATTGGGAGACGACATACTGTCGCCTTCATGTGAATATTCATGGCATGAAATTATTAGAAGCATGTATTTGTGCATATGAACATGAGACGCAGAAGATAAGAAGTATTTGGTTCGCCTGTGTTAAAATACCACACTGTCCTTTTTGTTGATATATTGCGTGTGTGCACAGAGTTCTACAGCAGGATGCATGTTCCAGTCAGTTAGAAGATTGTTGTAGCGAAAACAGTAACCATGTTTTACATAGAAATCAGTAATCACGGATAGAAAATGAATAATTCTGTTGTGCAATCAGTAATTCTGCCGCGGTGTATCTTTCCTCTGCCATAGGTATGCTAGAATGGTGTGCACCTTTACAATCTGAATGGTATGCCTAATGTCCTAATGTTTGATTTCTTGTTCTATAAAGATAGAGAGTGGAGTATAACTGTTCTTAAAATTCCAATCTTGAGTGCAGGGAAGAATTACCGCTGGTCCAGGGGTCGTGCAGTGTGGAGGCGGCCACGCGGGTGCCGAGTGGGTTCCTGGGCACGGGCGATCCGGCGGATTTCTACGACGCTGCGAGGGGGGCACTACTAGGAAAAGGCTAATTAGTGGTGCACCTGTTTTGGCCATTAATGGCGCACTACAGGTGCGCCACTATCATCACGCCACTAGTAATTAATACTAGTGGCGCACCCCTGGTGCGCCATTAGTATACCGCGCCATTAGTATACCAGACAATAGTGGCGCACCAGGTAGTGTGCCATTAGTATGTCAAATGGTGCGCCATTAATATGCCTCCCACGGGGCCATATTTACCTTGTGCTCTGGGTTACTAATGGCGCACTTCTAGACAATGCGCCACTAGTGTGTTTATTGCAGTGTGCCACAATGTGCAGCGTGGTGCGCCACTAGTATGGATATTAGGATTTTTTTTCTTTTCTAATATTTGCACAGGTTCCAAAACATATTACTGCACAGAATATAGACAACACAACATATAAATAGTAGATTTATCGAATACAATAGAAGATTAGTCTCCGAATACAATTCATCATATTAGTCTCCAAATTCAAAATACCGAACAAAGTTAGAACATCACAAAGGCTCGAGACCGTGAGTAGCGAGTTTGTCTTCACATTACAAGTCGATATCGATCATCTAAACTACCATCACATAGAAGAGAATTGCAGTCATCACGATGAGCATCATCGCGATGAAACTGGTCTTCATCCGGTTCCTCCAACGCTCCCTCCTCTCTCCCGCTAGATCGCACGCGTATATAGCTTCCGCCTCCGCCCTAGTGGTGTACCCTTTGTAACTGTTACCGCTGAAATGGTGAACCTGTCTCCGACACTCCTCCCAGTCGTCGTAGACTCCGGAAACCTTACCCTTGTACACGACATACGACGGCATCTCTATGCACTCGCAAAACAAAACGTTAGTAGCAATTCACAGACAATACATGAGCAATATATAAGTATGCAACAAAAGGATCTGAAGAGAAAAGCAACACATTAATAGCACGATTCATGGTCCTACTAATAAATAGCATCGATTACACATAAGTTGAACGACTGTCCAAACCAAAGAGACATACAAGTTCATTAAAGTTTAATTATAACATGAGCTAATCGATATTTCAGAACTACATAGCATCACTACTTTTGACTCGACTCAGGGACCGGAGCATGGATGAAGCCGCCGTATTTCGTGATGGTCATGAAATCGCGGGCGTTGTCAGCCTGCATTTGTAGCGTTGTTTCTATCTCACTGTTCGACGGTTGATATCTGGTAGAACTGCCCCGAGGTACGAAGGACATCTTGATGGATGATTTCCGCAAACTCCGACTGGATGCAAAAGAATTCTTGTCTGATGTCCGCGTCCTGGATTGCCGACAAGTGTGTGGCCCAATCTTTGAGATTATTTGGTAGCAGAAGGTGATTATGGTCCCGTACGATCGCCCGCATGTGATGGAGGGCATAGTAGGCATCCTTCTGACCGCCAGGTGGCTGCTTGACACAGGGGAACATCGTATTGTGGGTGAACACATGCTTGCCATACCTACGAATTGGCCTCTTGAAGGTGCCTCCAGATCTGGCATAGCCGGGGAGAGCATCATCAAGAACTTTCTTGAAATTTGTGTAGTCTATCTTCGATTGACGGTCCGAGTCGAAATATGTGGCCATGGAATATTTCGGGCTTAAGAGGATGAGTGTGCAATGTGTGTCACTTCACAAAACACGGAATGTTAGAAAAAAAGAATGATCGAAATCTAAGAAATCATATGTTACGGGGCGGTGAGGGGATGACTTACTCAAGAAAGTAAGGCACGAGGAAGTTATCCTTATTTGGGTTTGCCAGAATGATGCCTTCGAGGTATGAACTCGTGACTTGCCGGTCCCCATCATCGCCCAAGATTTTGGCACGCATGTAGAAGGGGTCGACTATCACGATGTTCGGGGTCTTGTCTCTAATGATCCGCATCTCCATACTCAGCGAAAATAGCCGAACGAAGGTGTAGTGCAGCGGATGAAGGTGTCACGCCAAGATGCGGCCCTATCCTAAAGGAACTCGAAGGTCCCACCAAGGATAGAAGCGCATCTTGAAGACGCTTTTGCAAGGTGGATATCATTACATCAACATTACATAATAGATGGGGATACATACATAAGGCATACAATGCCACACGAATACAACATCATCTTACAAGAGATCAACATCCGCCTACGGATGGAACACAAACAGAAACTCAAACGACATCCACCCTGCTATCCCAGGCTGCCGACCTGGAACCTATCCCCTGCGTCGTGGATTTGTCACGGCAGATGTCCTAGTGAAAGGACTTAGTCGTGGAGCCATCGCCACGGGTTTACTTGAAGGGGTTAAAGCGGACACAAAGACACGAGGGTTTTATACTAGTTCGGCCCCTTCGACGAAGGTAAAAGCCTACGTCTAGTTGTGATGGAATTGATATGATCTCGATGGCTAGGGAGAAAACAAGCTTCGCCTAGGCTCGAGTTGTGGTTGTCCCTGAACCGCCGTCGGGTCGTCCCCTTATATACACGGGTGACGCCCGTCGGTCCATAGAGTCCCAACCGGTTCATACTCATATCCCGGTCGGTATCTTTCTATTCCTAACTTACAATACAAGTTACACATCAGGTCGGTTTACGGCTACAGATTCTAAACCGACTATAGGCCTTGGGCCTTCATCTGCTTATACCACTAATGAAATTAACCCGGCCCAAGTAGGCTGGTTTATGCCTAGTGGTAATATCCCCAACATTAGGCCCCAGATTGATTTGAACTGGTTCATGTCAATCCTTCACAAAATCTTGTGTCTTGGACATCTTCTGGAAATTGGTAAACCGCCATGTTGCCAACATTTCTGGTTGTTGTAAACCGGCATGACGTCATCATGAAATTTGTCATTTATAACGCCCTCTTTTAACAGCAGCTCCTGGATCCGCGCGCTTGACCTAACTCTGTTGCCTTATAAATAAGACCGAATGGTCATCTCCTTTCTTTTCCCCTCATCTCTTCTTCTTCGTCTTCCTCGCGTCGCCAGCCTTGGAGCTCCGCCGCCACCGTCGACCTCTGCTTCGTCTTGGGCCACTGCATCAACCTGAGCGCACCAGAGCACTGCGGTATCATTCCGCATCTTCTCCGTTCCCAGTAAGTTTTCTCCTCTTCTTGACCTAGATCTGTTCTTAGGGTTCCATGTTCATGCTGTGTTCGTCACTTGCTCATACTTGTATTCCGATTCTTGGATGAATCTGTAAACTCCCGCTGTGCTTAGTAGTAATATTTAGGCATCCGCCTGTTATTTCTTATCTAAGCCCATAGATCTCACGCACATACCCGCTCCATGGTTCACTTCCGTTCCGCCTCACTCTTCGGAATATTTTCTGTTTTTTGTGAGCTCGCTGTAGATCCGTGGCTGAAATAAGATCTTTGTGAAACCTGTTTCTGTATACCTAGTTGTCCATAGCTTCAATTTCTTCCGATGCTTGGGTCAGGCGGTTTAACTTATCATAGAAAAAAGTTACTAAACCGGTGTATACCATTAGTCCCCTGGTTGAACCGCCAGAATCCACATGATGCCGCATTGTGGAAGACCGGTTCATCGTAGTTTAGATCAACACCTTCTTTTACCCATCGTGTTCTTGAACCGGATCATCTATTTCTTGTAGATCTCGCCATGGCCAAACAAGTGTATGAGTGCAATTGGGTTCCTTCTCGCATCACGGAATCACAGTTGGACGATCTAGTCTTGATCGGCGCTTTAGACAGTAAAGATGCGATCCACTGGAGGGTTCCTGGAAATGAATGTCCACCTACCCCCCAGGAAGGAGAAGTTGTGGTCTTCGCAGATCACTTGGCCCGGGGCTTCAAACCGCCCGGCTCTAAATTTTACCGGGACGTATTAGCCAATTTTCAGCTCCGTCCACAGGATATTGGCCCCAACTCTGTTACCAATCTATGCCACTTTCAAGTGCTTTCTGAGGTATACTTTCAAGAGGAGCCTTCAGTCGAATTGTTTAGAGATCTCTTTCATTTAAACCGTCGCACTGAATTCACCGATGGCCCCAACACTGAATTGGGCGGTATGGCCATTCAGAAGAGGAAGGAAATCACTTATCCCCACGTCAAACTCCATACTCACCCCAAGGAGTGGAATGCAACTTGGTTTTATTGCAAGGATACCTCCCCTGACAATGAAAATCCCTTGCCTGGTTTCTGTCCGGAACGGCTCAGCAACACGCACCCTTTTCCACAAAGACTGAGCGCCAAGGAAAGAATTAAATACGCTCCGCAACTGTCCAAGCTCCGAGCTTTTATGGCCAACGGCTTAACGGGAATAGATCTTGCACGTTGTTGGATATCATGGAGCATACTGCCTCTGAGCCGGCGCTCCAATTTGATGTGCAAGTATACTGATAGTGTCGATGACCCACTCCGACACACTAAAATCCAACTCCCTGATGACGAAGTCACAGAATCTGTGAAAAAGATGCTGAATGAACCGGAGCACCTTTGTGCTCAAACCGGTCTGCCTCCTTACTGCACCACCAACAAACCGCCAGCGGTAATATTTTAATTGCTCTATTGTTGAACCGGTTACTGCTTTATATGTTTAACATTTAATTACTGCTAATCCAGGGCAATAATCTGTTTTTGAGCAAGAAACTTCCTCAAGACAAAATGGAGAAGGCAGGACGGCCAACCCGGCCCAAGACCAAGGTTATCAAGAAACCAGCTCATAAGAGAAAAACCACCGCTTCATCTGACCCAGCCATTGATGATGATGTGGGTAATCCGGATCTTGAGGTAGAACTTGATTCACTTGGCTTGCTTTTTACACGCCTTATTGATGATGATGCTTGTCAGGATGACGCTGGAGCCAGCAATGCGGGTTTCGTTGAGGTAACCATTCTCTCTTCCGATTCAGAAATCTTGCCTTTGCCAAAATTTCGCCGGGCAAACCGGAAAGTTAAATTTTCTCATCCTCTTGCTTATCTGGATTCCCAATTTCTTATGAAGACCCAGCAACACGAAGCTCGCCGCACAACCCGTCACAGTGGCCAGGTAGTTACCTCTGCCGGTTTACCAAACAGTCTGGTTCGAAAACGCCGCTCCGAGGTCTCCGACCTTTTTATTGATTTAAATCGTAAAGCGGGTTTCTTCCGTCAACCTCTTAATCCATTCGACTCCGATTATCAGGTCACTTCTCATTCATCGTCTGGTGAATCGTCAGCCACTCAGCTACCACCTTTGAAAACAGTTGTTGGGTAAGTTAAACTGAACATATGCTTCCAGTATACCGCATAATGGCTTATGCTTTTCCTTGACTTTTTGTTTTTCTTTCAGGGCTAAACCGAAACCAAGCAAGAAGGCCCGCCTGGATAAAGCGGCTGAAGAAGATGTGGCCCCAGAACATGACCAAGCGCCGAATCGTGAAATGTTTACTTCTGAAGATATCCCCAATGATCCTCCTTTGCAAGACGACGTTATTCCCGAAGAAGGGCTTGTTAATACTCCAGCCTCTGCCGATCCGCCTGCCAGCTCCATCCAGATTGAGAAATCCCACACTCCTGCTGACCAAACGGCCGCACCAACACAAACTGGCGAGTCCAAAGATGATGATGTTGTGATTACCGGTGTGGGCCGCTCTGAACCCGAGAATCCTGTCACCCTTACCAAGCATACCATCAAAGAGGATTTTTCCGCTTTGAACAAAGAAAAATGGGATGTTGAACTAGAGACATATGCTTCCCTGAGTGCTCGAGACCTTCACTCCGGCTATTTAAACCGGCTTTACACTAGCCGTGACTGTGAAGCTGGCCTGGTCAAAATGATGAGGGATAAATTTGAGGTAACTTACTTCTTTCCTTGCTGCCATTACCTCCATCCTTCTAGCCCCCAAGGGCCGGTTTGTAACGTTGGTCAAACCGGGACTTGATCCTGAACATTCTTGAAACTGATCGGTATAGCCTGCAAGAACCGGTCTAACTTAGCATAAGTAAACCGAGGCTCCAATAGAGAATTGTCCTTAGAACATAACTTGATCAAATAGCCATTAGCCCCCAAGTGCCAAGTTGAATACTTGTATTGAACTTGGGACTTTGTAATCGAGTAATATATAAAAATTGAAGGTGCATTAGCCCCCAAGTGTCAGGCATATAACTTTGTTATGTGGTTGATACTTCAACTCCTTGGATCGCCTGTGCAAAGCTTAAACGTTGTCTATGTGCAGGCTGAGGTGAAAATCAAGGAGGACCGAGTTGCCGATTTGCAGGAGGCCTTGAAAACCCAGCAGGCTGAAACAGATAAGGCAAAGCAAGAATTAACCAGCGCTTTGAGCACTGCTGAACGGCTGAAAGAAGGCTTCAAGAAAGAGCGGGCTGACTGGGCCACTGAGAAGGCTGGTTTAACCAAAAGAGCGGAAAACGCTGAAGCTGCCCTTAAACCGGTGGTTGATGAACTGACGGCCGTACAGCGGCAAATACACTCCATGACTGCTGCAATCTTTGGTAAGCTCCTTGTAACTTCTGTGATAATTTAAACCTGCTGTAGCGTAAATCCGGTTTGAGACCATTCCAATATTGTTGTAGGCACACGTATTGGGCACTTAGGAAATGATGTGCGGAAGAAATTGAAAGCTGCCTACACCTTGGTGGAACAATTGTATACCGGAGCCCAACAGATCATCACCACAGCTTCTCACAACAACCCGGCACCCTCGTTAATCTAGGACACTCTTAGCAAGTTGTCAATGCTTCCAGCCCGGATTGAGGAGCTGAAAAAATCCGCTGCCCGAACCGGAGCCATCAATGCCTTAATCCGGGCAAAGGCATGGGTGCCAAATTTTGATCCTGCGGAAGCAGCTCAAGGCTATCCCAGCCTGAAAGAAGATGGCTCTGAATTCAACGAAGAGGATTTAAGGGCAATAAACCGTGCAGTGCGCCCTCTGGCTTGCCAACTAGCTGAAGAGGCAGATTTGACGCATTATCAAGCGCAATATAACGAGCAAAACAAGCGAGTGCCTGCCCCAACTGTTGAAGCGGAGAATCTGATCCCTCCAATCCGTAAGCACACTTATGGCCCTGATATTGAACCGTCTTCCCTGATCCATGAAGAGGCTGTTTTCCAAGCTTTAATGGGAATTGACTGGACCACTGTTGATTTCCAGCCAATGGGTAGAGACGAGGAAGCTGAAGCGGCGGAGGATGAGGAGCAGGCTTGAACCAGAAACTGGTTTGGAAAGCTGTTTGTGACATCTTCCAAAAAGAACAATGATCTTATTCGGGTACTGTGCTGCCCTGTAATAGGATAGTTAATGCTTCTAACTGGAATATGCCTTCGTGCATAAGTACTGAAGCTTTCGTTTGAAGAACTCCAATTCATATTTCCTGCAATCAGAAAAATTTGAACTTCGGTGGCGGTTATACCGCCAGCCGGTTTATGATCCTGATATGTGTATCAGTAATATAACAAATATATGATACATAAATACTTGCCATGTTTGGGTATGAAGCTGGCTTAGCCAAGCCTGAAGCGGCGGTTTTATAAACCATTACCGTCAAAAGAAAAAAAAAGGTGGGAGAAAATAGCTCCCGTATAAACCGTACTGAATCAATACGAGCCCCCTTGTTACTCCATGATGTTAACAGGAAAAAGGTAAACCGGGCATACTCCTCCGGATTAAAGGGGGATCAAATCCATCGGCTGAATCGGAAAAAAGGTGTTTGTCGATATAAAAGAAATCCGACAAAAGCAAAGAATAAACAAACCATGAAAATAACATGGAAGAAAAGGTAATGATAAAAACCATTTGCAAAAATATGCTATACTGAGCTGATCAGATGGTATTACCATGGTTGGACAGGATCAAGGCCCCCAATAGGAGTGACAATGATTCAAGTCAGCCAGGTCCCCAAATGATTCGTGGCATATATGCCAGATCAAGAGGCGTGGCAATGGTTCGGGTTCGACCATGCCCCCAAGTGATTTTGTGGCCTTAGGCCGACCAAGAGGCGTGACTGGTTCAGACTTGACCATGTCCCCAAATGATCTGGTGGCTGTCGCCTATCAAAGGGTGTCGCGTTGGTTCGGACACGACCAAGGCCCCAGTGATATATAAAAACAAATGTCAAGGGGTAAACCGGAGGCCGCTTTAAACAGAACCACTCCGTGTAACCTCGCATGATGAGAAAGACAGAGACCCCGCTTTAGCTGAGGCTCCGGTTTGATATATCAAAGATAATATATACAATGTCATGATATGTACATAGATAGAGCCGATGGCTCAAGTATAGTAAGGCCGAAGATGAGCTATATTCCATGGCCTGTTGGTCTCCTCCTCTGATGTACGTGAGTCTTTATGCCCTCGAATATCAATCAGATAGTACGACCCGTTGTGCAAATTCTTGCTGACCACGAAAGGTCCCTCCCAAGGTGGGGATAATTTGTGCATATCCGTTTGATCTTGGATGAGTCGAAGCACCAAATCTCCTTCTTGAAAAGTTCTGGTTCTAACCCGGCGACTGTGATAGCGACGAAGATCTTGCTGGTAAATCGCCGAACGGGCAGCCGCTATATCACGCTCCTCGTCCAATAGGTCCAAAGCGTCTTGCCGTGCTGTCTCATTGTCTGCTTCAACATAAGCTGCCACACGAGGCGAATCGTGCCGGATGTCACTAGGGAGAACTGCCTCTGCTCCATAGACCATGAAAAATGGCGTGTATCCTGTGGACCGGTTTGGCGTAGTATTGATACTCCATAATACAGATGGTAGCTCTTCAACCCAACATCCTGGTGTTCTTTGCAATGGGACCATAACCCGGGGTTTGATGCCTCGCAAGATTTCCTGATTAGCTCGTTCTGCCTGTCCATTGGACTGGGGGTGTGCCACTGACGACACGTCAAGTCGGATGTGCTCACGTTCACAGAACTCCTTCATAGCGCCCTTGGATAAATTGGTACCATTGTCAGTAATGATACTGTGTGGAAAACCAAACCGGAAAATCACCTTCTTGATGAACTGCACCGCTGTTGCTGCATCACACTTGCTGACAGGCTCCGCTTCAACCCACTTGGTAAATTTGTCAACTGCCACCAAAAGGTGGGTTTTCTTATCCTTGGATCTTTTAAAAGGCCCAACCATATCCAGCCCCCAAGTTGCAAACGGCCATGTTATTGGGATCATCCTCAATTCTTGAGCCGGCACATGAGCACGTCTTGAAAATTTCTGACATCCATCACACCGTTTAACCAAGTCCTCCGCGTCAGCATGCGCTGTCAACCAGTAGAACCCGTGACGAAATGCCTTTGCCACCAGAGACTTTGAACCGGCGTGGTGTCCACAATCCCCTTCATGGATTTCTCTTAAGATTTCACAGCCTTCCTCAGGAGAAACACAACGTTGAAACGCCCCTGATACACTGCAATGATGTAATTCACCATTGACAATCGTCATAGACTTGGATCGCCGGACTATCTGCCTGGCTAGAATCTCATCCTCTGGTAACTCCCCCCGGTTCATGTACGCAAGATAAGGAACTGTCCAATCCGGAATAACATGCAGGGCTGCCACCAATTGAGCCTCCGGATCAGGAATAGCCAAATCCGCCTCACCTGGGAGCTTGACTGACGGGTTGTGCAACACGTCCAAAAAGACGTTAGGCGGGACCAGTTTACGCTGAGAGCCCAACCGGCTTAAAGCATCCGCCGCTTCATTCTTCCGACGGTCCACATGATCCACTTGATAACCCTTGAAACAACCTGCAATATTATCCACTTCCCGACGATATGCAGCCATGAGCGGGTCCTTAGAATCCCAAGTGCCAGACACCTGTTGAGCCACTAGGTCCGAGTCACCAAAGCACTTAACCCGGCTTAAATTCATCTCTTTAGCCATCCGGAGACCATGGAGCAAGGCCTCGTACTCAGCTGCATTATTAGTACAAGGGAACATTAAGCGGAGAACATAACAAAACTTATCACCTCATGGGGAAGTTAATACGACTCTAGCCCCCGAGCCTTCCAATTGCCTGGATCCGTCAAAATGAATAGTCCAATATGTGTGATCCGGCTTCTCCTCTGGTGCTTGTAACTCCGTCCAGTCATTGATGAAATCAACAAGTGCTTGAGACTTCACTGCCGTCCGAGGCACGTACTTCAGTCCGTGTGGCCCAAGCTCTATAGCCCACTTGGCAATCCGTCCAGTCGCCTCCCGGTTCTGTATAATATCACCCAAGGGAGCTGAACTAACCACTGTGATGGGGTGCCCTTGAAAATACTGCTTCAACTTCCGACTGGCCATAAAAACACCATAGACCAGCTTCTGCCAATGCGGATACCTTTGCTTGGATTCAATAAGCACCTCGCTGATATAATAAACCGACCGCTGAACCGGATATTCCTTGCATGCCTCTTTCCGTTCCACCACAATAGCCACGCTAACTGCCCGAGCATTGGCCGCTACATATAATAATAGTGGCTCCTTGTCGACCGGAGCTGCAAGAACAGGCGGATTGGCTAACTGCCGCTTCAGGTCCTCAAATGCTTCATCAGCAGCCGGACTCCAAATGAAATGGTCTGTCTTCCTCAGCATTTGGTACAAAGGAATGGCCTTCTCTCCGAGGCGGCTGATAAACCGGCTTAGTGCAGTGATCCGGCCCGCCAAACGCTGAACATCATTGATACATTTTGGTTTAGCTAGGGATGTAATAGCCGTAATCTTCTCCGGGTTAGCCTCGATTCCTCTGTTAGACACCAGGAAACCCAGTAACTTGCCTGCCGGAACACCAAAGACACACTTGGCTGGATTAAGCATCATCTTGTAAACTCGCAAGTTGTCAAAGGTCTCCTTCAAATCATCCACCAGCATCTCCTTCTGTCTTGACTTCACTACAATATCATCCACATAGGCGTACACATTGCGGCCGATCTGTTTATGCAGGCAATTCTGTATACACCGTTGATAGGTGGCTTGGGCACTCTTGAGCCCGAAGGGCATAGATACATAGCAGAAGGCTCCAAAGGGAGTAATAAATGTTGTTTTCTCCTGGTCCTTAACCGCCATCTTGATCTGATGATATCCAGAGTATGCATCCAAAAAACTCAAACGCTCACAACCCGCCGTGGCATCAATGATTTGGTCAATACGGGGGAGGGCAAAAGGATCTGCCGGACAGGCTTTGTTAAGATCTGTGTAATCCACACACATACGCCAAGTGCCGTTTTTCTTAAGAACCAGCACCGGATTAGCAAGCCACTCTGGATGGAACACCTCAATAATAAAACCAGCTGCTAAAAGCCTGGCCACTTCCTCTCCAATGGCTTTGCGTCTTTCTTCGTTAAACCGGCGGAGGAACTGTTTCACCGGTTTATACTTAGGATCCACATTAAGAGTGTGCTCAGTGAGTTCCCTCGGTACACCTGGCATGTCAGACGGCTTCCATGCAAAAATGTCCCGATTCTCATGAATGAACTCGATGAGCGCGCTTTCCTATTTGGGATCCAGGTTGGCACTGATAGTGAACTGCTTGGACGAATCGCCGGGCACGAAGTCAACAAGCTTGGTCTCAGCTGCCGATTTGAACTTCAGATCTGAATCATGCTCTGTAGTTGGCTTCTTTAAAGGGGTCATATCCGCCGGATCAACATTGTCCTTATAATACTTCAACTCCTCCGTGGCACAGACTGACTCTGCATAAGCCGCATCACCTTCCTCACATTCCAAAGCGACCCTACGACTCCCATGAACCGTTATGGTCCCCTTGTAACCCGGCATCTTGAGTTGCAAGTAGATATAACAAGGCCGCGCCATGAACTTGGCGTAAGCCGGCCGGCCAAACAAGGCGTGATACGGGCTCCGGATCTTCACCACCTCAAATGTTAGTTTTTCCGACCGGGAGTCGTGCTCGTCCCCAAAGGCCATATCCAGGGCTATCTTACCAACAGGATATGCAGATTTTTCAGGCACCACACCATGGAACACCGTATTCGATGGTCTGAGATCTTTGTCTGTTAAACCCATGCGGCGGAATGTCTCATAGTACAATATGTTAATACTGCTTCCTCCATCCATGAGTACCTTGGTGAATTTATAACCCCCCACCTGAGGGTCTACCACTAATGCTAGCTGGCCCGGATTATCAACCCGAGGCGGGTGATCCTCTCTGCTCCACACGATAGGCTGCTCCGACCAGCGTAAGTAACGTGGTAAGGCCGGTTCAACAGAATTCACCGCTCGCCTGTGGAGTTTTCGGTCGCGTTTATCCAAACTAGTTGTGAAAACATGATATTGCCCATTGTTCAACTATTTTGGCTGGCTCTGATAACCCGACTGCTGCTGCTGCTGCTGGCTGTTCTGATTATTCTGGTGATTGTGACCGCCCTGATTGCGACCTGAACCGGAAGCTCCATCGTGATCCGGCCCGTGGAAACCGGATCCTGAACAGCCACCTGATCCGTGATCATACCGGAAAGCATTAGAGTTTTTGAACTCCTGCATGATATAACAATCTTTCCAAAGATGGTTAGCCGGCGCCTCCTTCGTCCCGTGCTTCGGGCAAGGCTGATTCAACAAATAGTTCAAACGGCTTGCGTTAGGATTGGGAGCCCCATTACGATTTGCCGCTTTACCTCTGCGCCGCTGCCCCCTGTCCTGTGCATTAGTGTTGGCCACAAAGTCCATGCTGCCATCCGCCTTGCGCTTGCCTCCGTTTCCATGACCCGCTAGTTTGTACTGCTGCTGTTTGGAGTTGCTATTCTTCTTTCCCTTCCCTGCTTCATCATCATCAGGCTTGGGATCCTTGGTACTGTCCGAATCGGCATACTTCACTAAAGCGGCCATGAGGGTTCCCATGTCATTACAGAACCGCTTCATGCGTCCCAACTTCAATTTTAGAGGCTCAAACCGGCAGTTGCCTTCCAGAGTTAAGATCGCAGAGTCAACATTAATCCTGTCAGACGAGTGCAAAATTTCCGAAACGCGGCGCACCCAACGGGTCGTTGATTCTCCTTCCTCCTGGACACAAGCCGCCAGGTCTACTATGGACTTGGGCTGCTTACATGTATCCTTAAAATTATGTATAAACCGGGCCCGCAACTGGGCCCATGAGCTGATAGAATTGGGTGGTAGGCTCTTTAACCAAGTACGAGCCGTGCCCTCAAGCATCATGGTGAAGTATTTTGCACATGCGGCCTCATCCACGTCCAGCATTTCCATGGCCATCTCATAACTCTCTACCCATGCTTCAGGGGATAAATCAGCGGTGTAATTCGGCACCTTGCGTGGACCCTTGAAATCTTTGGGCAGGCACACATTACGTAAAGCAGGGATCAAGCAAGGCACTCCCAAAGCGGATGTGACTCCTAGTCCGGCGAAGGTGGTAGAACGAACCGGCGTAAGTTGACCCGCATTATCCTGGGCTGCTAACTCGGCCTCCCTTTGTGCTTAGGCCCGGTCCACCACATCCCGCGCATCGCGGACACCGCCTGCCGGGCTATCGCCACAGGCTGCTTCACGGCCTCGCGCATTGCTCGATACGGCGGGTTCATTCAAGCGCCTGCTATAACTCCGGCTTGGACGGGGTGTAGAGTGGATCCGATCACGGCTGTACGAATATGCTTCCTGCTGAATCAGCATAGTCCGGAGAAGCTCCTTAACCCGGCGCATCTCTATCGCTTGCGGAGAATCCCCTTCGACTGGGATGGCCTCTAACCGTGCAGCGGCCGCAACAAGGTTGTCCATAGGATTCGAGTAATGACCCGGGGGCGTCTAGACCGGCGGAGGAACCACAATGTTTTGGTGAGGAGGTTCCATCAGGCGAGGTTGGACCGTCGCCCCTGGTCCTAGTGCCTCAATCCGGTTTGTCTCCAGGTACTGCGGCGGATTACTGGGTCCAGCTCCTGGAGTGTGAAAGAGATTTCGGGGGTCAAACCCTAACGGCAGGCGTGATCTGTGCTTCCACTTCAAAACCTCCTGTGATGCGTTCTGGTCAAGCATGAGTTTATAGGCCTGGGCGTCCAAAGCGGCCCGCTTTGCAGCCATCCTGTCTTTTTCTGCTGCCAGATCCGCTTTGGCTTGCATGATCTGCTCTCTCACCTTCGCAATTTCTGCATTATGGGCCTCCTGGTCCGCCGGATTGTCCTCTGCCATAAGCGCGGCTAGTGCATCAAACATATCAGATAGAACTTGAACCGGCGGGCGCACAAGGCCTCCTGACCCTGCTGCTGCTGCCGCTGCTGATCCGGAGAGCATTGCTGCGGCGGTCGAAGAGTGATTCGCCGCCTGTGTGCCGGCCATGAATATTCCAACCCGGTTGACCTGGCCCGGGGGGTCCGGAATACTATCGCCATCGGAACAGCCCCTAATCTGATCGTCTTGCAGCTGGTACAGCGATTCGGTCTCTCCGGTCGAGGACTCGTCATCGGAATAGATGACGTTCTCGCTACCGTGTTCTGATTCGTCCTCACGCTCTCCTTCGTGGACGACTCCAACGAAGACACGCTTCACGGCCGGTTTAGCCCAGGTAGATCTCGCACGCTGAGCCGTCTCGATGAGGTCGGTGCAGATGTCCGGCTCAGGCCCAGGCTCACCGATTTTGCCAATGAAAACGTGTATGCCACCAAAGGGGACCCGGTACCCGTACTCGATCGAATCGGCCTCGGGACCCCATCCTGCGTCGTCGATGTAGATCCTGCCCCGACGACTCTTGGTCATCCGGCCCACAACATAGCCTTCGAGTCCCTTGAGCTTGCCCTCCAAGATCGTCAAACCATCGTGCGATAGCCCCACGGTGGGCGCCAACTGTTGTGGATTTGTCACGGCAGATGTCCTAGTGAAAGGACTTAGTCGTGGAGCCATCGCCACGGGTTTACTTGAAGGGGTTAAAGCGGACACAAAGACACGAGGGTTTTATACTAGTTTGGCCCCTTCGACGAAGGTAAAAGCCTACGTCTAGTTGTGATGGAATTGATATGATCTCGATGGCTAGGGAGCAAACAAGCTTCGCCTAGGCTCGAGTTGTGGTTGTCCCTGAACCGCCGCCGGGTCGTCCCCTTATATACACGGGTGACGCCCGTCGGTCCATAGAGTCCCAACCGGTTCATACTCGTATCCCGGTCGGTATCTTTCTATTCCTAACTTACAATACAAGTTACACATCAGGTCGGTTTACGGCTACAGATTCTAAACCGACTATAGGCCTTGGGCCTTCATCTGCTTATACCACTAATGAAATTAACCCGGCCCAAGTAGGCCGGTTTATGCCTAGTGGTAATATCCCCAACACCCTGGTCGAAGGAGAAGCAGAAGAAGAACTCCAAAACAAGCAAACATTGCTCTCGCGTCATGATCATCGCATAACCTGTACCTGCAACTGTTGTTGTAGTAATCTGTGAGCCACGAGGACTCAGCAATCTCATTACCATGGGTATCAAGACTAGCAACGCTTAATGGGTAAGGAAGGGGTAAAATGGTGAGGTTGCAGCAGCGGCTAAGCATGATATGGTGGCTAACATACGCAAATAAGAGCGAGAAGAGAGAAAATGGAACGGTCGTGAAGCTAGCAATGATGAAGAGGTGATCCTGAACTCCTACTTACGTCAAACATAACCCAAAGACCGTGTTCACTTCCTGGACTACACTGAGAAGAGACCATCACGGCTACACACGCGGTTGATGCGTTTTAATTCGGATCTGGTGTCAAGTTATCTACAACCGGACATTAACAAATTCCCATCTGCCACATAACCGCGGGCACGGCTCTTGAAAGTTTATACCCTGCAGGGGTGTCCCAACTTAGCCCATGATAAGCTCTCGCGATCAACGAAGGATATTCCTTCTCCCAGGAAGACCCGATCAGTCTCGGAATCCCGGTTTACAAGACATTTCGACAATGGTAAAACAAGTCCAGCAAGACCGCCCGATGCGCCGACAATCTCGATAGGAGCTGCACATATCTCGTTCTCAGGGCAACACCGGATGAACACTACGTACAACTAAAACCAGACCTCGAGTTTCCCGGAGGTGGCGCTGCAAGTGGCTCTGGTTTGGACCAACACTTAGACAAGCATTGGCCCGGGGGGGGCTATAATAAAGATGACCCTTGGGTTAATTACTCCCAAGGGAAATCTAGGTGGTGGTGAGGCAAATGGTAAAACCAAGGTTGGGCCTTGCTGGAGGAGTTTTATTCAAAGCGAACTGTCGAGGGGGTCCCATAAATCACCCAACCGCGTTAGGAACGCAAAATCCGAGAACATAACACCGGTATGACGAAAACTAGGGCGGCAAGAGTGGAACAAAACACCAGGCATAAGACCGAGCCTTCCACCCTTTACCAAGTATATAGATGCATTAATAATATAAGAGATATTGTGATATCCCAACATAACCCTGTCCACCATGGAGCAATCTTCAACTTCACCTGCAACTAACAATGCTATAAGAGGGGCTGAGCAAAGCGGTAACATAGCCAAACAACGGTTTGCTAGGAAGGGTGTCAAAGGTTAGAGGTTCATGGCAATTTGGGGAGGCTTGAAGAACAAGTTATAGGAAGCGCAGCAAAGCGATAGAACGAAGCAACTAGCATAGCAATGATAGTAGTGAGATCCAGGGTAGCGGTCATCTTGCCTGAAATCCCGCAAGGAAGAAGAACGAGTCCATGAAGAAGATGAAGCCACGAAGACGAACCAAGCGTAGATGAACGAATCCTCACGATCGCAACGAAACGGGAACTATCGAGAAGAAGCACACAACATAGTAAAGACACCACACACAGACAAGACATGATGCACAACCAAGCATGATGCATGAGAAAGCTAGATGAGGCTACTCATGGCAAGAGATGATGCAAACAAGAACAACACATCAAGGCAAGTTTAAATGAGGCCGGAAACAACATATAACAATTCCGGTAAGTCCTCATATGTAAATTTCGAAGTTGGTCCAGATCTGAATAAACATTATGTTCAAGTTGTTAAACAGCTAGTTAAGATGCACCAAGATGATCTACACGAGATTCTAGTCAAGTTACATATAAAGTTCGTTTAATTTAGAGCTACGGCCTAGAAGATATGAGCAAAACAAGTTCAACATGACATTGATGCGAAATGCATACAAACATCAAGCAAACACCTCAAAACAAGAATGCAACATGATAATATGAAACTTCATGCAAAATCAAGCAAATTTCATATAGAGCAAACTCAAAATGGAGCAACGGTTCAACACATACACTCCATACAAGTTTAAAGGACAAGCTGTCCAAAACAGCAACTAGGCATATTGCAAGCACCAAACAACATGCTACAGCATCTCAACATACTAACAAAAGGCATGGGCATGAAGTACAGGTAAAGCATGACAAAACATGAACACTGAGCTATCTCCAGAAGCTACTAGAACATGCTCAAAAGGACATGGCAAGATTGCAAATAATAACAGTTTACAGACTTGGCAGAAATAATATCAGGTTGCAATGTTTAGAGCAAGCAAACATCACTCTACAGGAACATATCATAGAAACTTAAGGAATGGCATGAATCTACTAATTGCATATAACAAAAGTCCCTTACTGACCATGAGCCAAAAGGGCACAGAAAATATGATGGCACCCATGTAAACATGGCAAGTTATATGACAGATTCATACATGCCAGGAACAACAATAAGTAGACATGTTGGTGAGCTTGAACCACTCACCACAGAGCAATACATGACATGGCAAGGCAACCAACAGCAAGAAGACATGTTTATGAAGCTAAGAATGGCAAGAACAAGTTCATAGAGTACATGGATCACTAGCAAAGCACATGGCAAAACTGAACATAATGTTAACAGGCTGACTGCAACATTATTTAGCAAGTTTGGAGCAAGATAACAATATGTTACAGCAGGATATAAATGCAACCAGGAGCATGAATGGATAGAGCAAGACATGTATAACAAATCATCCTTAGTGAACATCTCCAGATTAACAATAGAATGACTTGGAACAGCAGGTTTACATAGCATCACGAAATAACAGATACAGACAAGCAAAACAGCAACAGCAAGTACCCCACTTAACAAGCTTGATGCACTTAGTACACAACTCACAAAAATACATGGATGGCACCCCTGTAAAGATGGCATGATTTAGTTCAAAACATAAGTAGACATCAACCTCATAGGATGCACACATCAAACATGGCAAAAATGACAAATGAGCATGTTCTGTTAATAGACAACAGATAACATTATATAGCACTCTTGCAACGATGATTCGGGCATCAAGATGATCTCAAACAAACATGATGCAATGGTATGAAATGTAGACAATCTCACAACAAACATTTTGACATATTACACGCACGAAACGGAGCAGTATGCAGCAAATTATGACATGGCAAAGGGGGCACCAGAATGCAAAATAATTTCGGGACTTGGTGGACTTCGGGGTCAACCTCAAACGGATCTGGATCGGGCGCGGTTGACGAGGTTCGCCGGAGAGGATGCGATGGTCGGGTTAGGGGAAGGTCACCGGAGGAGGGGCCCGGCCGCATCTCGCTAGATCCGGTGCGTGGCGGTGGAGGAGGAGGCCGGCGACAGCGGACGGCGGCCGGGGCGGCGGCGACGCGGGAGGCCGGGAGGCCGGGCGGCGGAGGGCGGAGGAGCATGGCGGCGGGGCGGCGAGGCACCGGGGCGGCAAGGGGGCGCCGGCGTTGGAGACGCGCAA